>NW_021132284.1:0-607 GCF_004193835.3 Ostrinia furnacalis | reverse complement strand
TTAAACTTGTGTTGCGTCAAAAAAGCACAAGAGCACCGTGACAGACAATAAACACCCCCTGTAATTTTTGCGAGGCCGAAGGCCGAGCTCCGAATGCGAGGCCGCAGGCCGAGCGCCGCGTAGGGCGAAGCCCGGAGCGGCCAGCATCGCAGATCTAGCTTTTGTAGCCCGCGTAGCGGGCGACCAAAGCTAGTACCTCATATAAAACTATTATACCAAATTTCGAATCAGAAATGAGGAGATCCGTAGGAGAACCAGAGTGACTGACATAGCCCGCAGAATCGCTAAAATCAAGTGGCAGTGGGCGGGGCACATAGCTCGAAGAGCTGATGGCCGCTGGGGCAGGAAAGTTCTTGAGTGGCGACCACGAGCTGGAAGACGTAGCGTGGGCAGGCCTCCCACTAGGTGGACCGACGATCTGGTGAAGGTCGCGGGAAGTACCTGGATGCAAGCGGCGCAGGACCGGTCTTTGTGGAAATCCTTGGGGGAGGCCTTTGTCCAGCAGTGGACGTCTTTCGGCTGAAACGAACGAACGAACGAACGAACCAAATGGCAATGCCAGATTTTGTATGGAAGGTGGCGTCTTTTTTTTTTCGCGCGGCCATCG
>NW_021132283.1:0-435 GCF_004193835.3 Ostrinia furnacalis | reverse complement strand
AAAAAACCGGTAACTGAAAATTCCTGAAAAATTACGGTTAGGTTCCTGAGGACATTCTGAAAACCGGTTAGGTTCGTTTCAGAACCTAACTTGATGAAACCTAACAAAAACCGGTTAGGTTTCAAAAAACCGGTAACTGAAAATTCCTGAAAAATTACGGTTAGGTTCCTGAGGACATTCTGAAAACCGGTTAGGTTCGTTTCAGAACCTAACTTGATGAAACCTAACAAAAAAACCTAACAAAAACCGGTTAGGTTTCAAAAAACCGGTAACTGAAAATTCCTGAAAAATTACGGTTAGGTTCCTGAGGACATTCTGAAAACCGGTTAGGTTCGTTTCAGAACCTAACTTGATGAAACCTAACAAAAACCGGTTAGGTTTCAAAAAACCGGTAACTGAAAATTCCTGAAAAATTACGGTTAGGTTCCTGAGGAC
>NW_021132282.1:0-1875 GCF_004193835.3 Ostrinia furnacalis | reverse complement strand
CTATCTATACTTATAATAAATCTGTAGAGAGGTCAATTCTGTACATTAAATATATTTTCAAAATAACTATCAGGGGGTGATTAGTGATCGATACTGATGCCAAAAATGCAATCAGTAAAATTTTTGTCTGTCTGTCTGTCTGTCTGTCTGTCTGTCTGTATGTATGTTCCTTATAGAAACAAAAACTACTCGACGGATTTTAACGAAACTTGGTACAATTATTCTTCATACTCCTGGGCAGGTTATAGTATACTTAGGAATTCCCACGGGAATGGGAATTAGCGGGAAAATCCTTTTGTATGAAAAATCTAAACCGCTTAAGCTAGACGCTTGAAATTTGGCATGCAGGTACCTTAGTAAACTTAAAGCTTAGTTACAACAGGATATTGAAAAATTCCCACGGGAACGGGAGTTACCGGTAAAAAAACATTTGTATAAAAAAAACTAAACCGCGTAAGATAGATGAAGGGGGTAAAACGGGATCCACGCGTACGAAGTCGCGGGGGGCCGCTAGTTAAATATAAAAATGAAATATTAAATGAATATTTAATTTTATTAAAACTCAAATGTTTAAATAATGACCCCCACTACTCACTAGAACACCGGGTACCGCGTAATCAAGTATAATAGAGGAATTTATTATTCTACAATTTTTGCTTGATTTATTTATTTATTTTCGAGAAGCGTGCCTTTTCTCTTTTAATAAAAAAAAAAATTTACTTGAAAAAAAAAAACAAATTTAACTAAAACTAAAAACAAAACTTCTGGGGACCCATGGTCCAACATCGATTTTATTTTATTAAATTATCTAATATTAAAAACATAATATAATAATTAATCTGCAAAGATTCCAAACATTGACCTTTCTTGGCCTAAAAGTATTTACTAAGGGTTTTTAAAAATTTCAGTTTCTCAGAATGAAATTCAGTTTTATACACCGCATAGGTGGCGTGCAGTTTCCCCCCACTTAACGCAAATAAAAATAATTGTGGCAATGATGCGAAACTAGAAAAATCATTATAATCATCAATACCTACACAATGATGTGTCCTATCTAATGATCTATCTTATCTAGATAATAGCATGGTAGATACCGAATCTTGAAGAGTCCATTCAATATTAGTATGGACTCGACATTACTAAATTCACCATTTTATCATTTTTACATTTGGAGAACGTGGCATCGTTAATTTTGCTAAATTCGCTATCGTTATATACCCTAAATTAGATAGGTATCCCGATGCATACGCAATTAAAATTTTTAAGACAACTAGGTCAAGCTTTTTTCTGCGGTTTCCTTCCTTTTTTGTATTACACATAACGTAAATGCGCCTATTACCGCCAGTTTAAGCTCACTTCGGATAAACGTTAGAAAATTAGATATAAGACGTGGTGATAGAAAAGACACTTTAATTTATTTATAACAATGATGAAGAGTAATCTTTGAATTCAAGTAGTAAAAATGAGTATTCAATCACACAATAATTAATAAACAGCAATTTAATCTGAATAAGCAGTTGTTTCTATTACCGACCTATAGACGAGGTGTGTTTCTATTAACGTTTTTTCTGTTTCTATTACCGACCGCTAAGAATATTGCTCTTCAATTGGGTATACTCCAAGAGGCACGGGTTCGATTCCCGCTCAGAGGCTCGGGAACCACTTGATTTTTTGACGTTAAATTTGTTTTGTTTTTAGTTTTAGTTAAATTTGTTTTTTTTTTTTTCAAGTAAATTTTTTTTTTTATTAAAAGAGAAAAGGCACGCTTCTCGAAAATAAATAAATAAATCAAGCAAAAATTGTAGAATAATAAATTCCTCTATTATACTTGATTACGCGGTACCCGGTGTTCTAGTGAGTAGTGGGGGTCATTAT
>NW_021132281.1:0-1362 GCF_004193835.3 Ostrinia furnacalis | reverse complement strand
AATGTATCTAGGTGACCTGGAGATACAGCCGGATTATACAGGGTGGAAAAAATAATAAGTTACAAAATCCAAAAATTCAATGTTACCAGCTTCCATAATCTGTACCCTATTAATGGTACCATTTGAAAGAGCTCGTGAAGCACTTTCAGAATCAGTAACTAGTTTTTCGATATCTTGTATAGTTTAGAAATAATCGAGTGAGATCACTTATCGTTCCATATGTATAACCACCCTGTATAATCCGGTTGTATCTCCAGGTCGTCTAGATACATTCCATAGCAGCTGTAATAGATATTTAGGTACATACATTTACCAATTTTGGTGATAAATAAGCATTTTGTATTAGTTTTTGTATAACGCCTAAACAAAAACAAAGGGTAATATTTTGGTGTTATACATAGATTTCGAATATAAAAAACATATAATTTAACTAATTAAGACATGACAAAAAAACTGAGGTATGTCTCGTTTCTGTCGGGTCTGGGTTTTTTTTGTATGGGGCGTGACCGTTCTTCTTTAGCCTATTAATTTAACACATGTACGACTGTACTCAGTGTTGCACTATCAAATGCAATTGAAGCGCCTCTATGCCAGGGTTTTTATGTTCCTGGTCAGGCTATATAAAAAAAATCATTAACCCTTCATTTGGCAAGACACAAATTGTTTGATTTTTTCAATAAAATCTATTTAGACCTAATTGTTACTATCAAATAAAATTAAGAAAAATAATAAAAAAAAATATTTCGTTGGTATTTTCGCGAAAAACGATTGTTGCTTATTTACCACATTGCCAAATAGGGGTACTTAAATAAAACAATGAGATATATTATAGAAATAATTTTTTTATAAGAAAATCGTAAAAAATCAATAGTATTTCACATTTTAGGCAATAAACTATTTTTTTGGCCATTTTCGCAAAGTCGACAACGACCTTTTTCTCCAACATTTGATAGATGACGCATGTCATCATACTTCACGATCAATATGCCGAGCCAAGGTTGGCTTTTTATTTTCTCTTTAGCTTCTGAAACTGGTATGTTAAAGTTATCTGCTATAGTTGTTGACTTCAACGCAAGAAAAATGTGTTTATCATTTAAATCAGTTCAGCGGTATAAGCTTGAAGACACACAACACAGAGTCAGACAGCAAATTCTTCCTCTCTCCTAAAATTCTGTGCCTGACAGGGTCCATAATTGCATCAAAAGTAATTGTATACCATGTCTATAATATTATTCATGTAATACATGATTGGTTTATTGGGTATTGACACTCTTTTGTATTAACAAAAAGATAAACCTATTTTGTTAGATGTTTGGCACTGATGCTTCTAGGCAACATCGAGGTTCGGAAGCATGTCATATA
>NW_021132280.1:0-2736 GCF_004193835.3 Ostrinia furnacalis | reverse complement strand
AAATCTTTACGACTTAAAAATTACAGCCAACTTTTAACATTAAGTCGGTGTGCGGACGCGTAACGGTAATTAGAGAACAGGGTTTCATGAAATTAATTTAGACGCAAATACTTAAAATAGAGGCCTATGATTTAATGCACAACTGGATAGGGTTGTTAAGTAACATATAAAAATACTTGCATGTCTCTAATTTGTCATTTTTAACGATTTAACAGCCCGGACACGCAAAAACTAGCTCATCTGAGAATGGCCGAAGATTTTTTAAGAATCCGATTAAATTGAGTCAAAAATTATGCAACACGACATGCCTTAACTGTCTCCCTAAATCTGGATTACCTGGATGCCAAATACTAATAATGATACCGACTTAGGTAGATTGAACCAGCTGCTGGCTGCTGGATCTGTGTTTCTAAACTCTAAAAGTAGGCCTTTACTTATGTCCCGAACGATTTAACAGACACTGTCTTTCTGAGCGTGTTAACCTTCATCAAAGATCTCATCTGTACCTTCTCCCCGGGTGAGATTGTTATCAAGACCACGCTAAACTTAAAAATAAAGAGTATTGCTTATGGAATAAATGACTATGACTATGACTGATTATTGTCCTCGATCAGATACAACAACGAGCGTCTAAACAACTCTTTGAAGCGCGTTAAGAAGTTCAGCGACTTCCGCGAAGAGATCCCAGAGGCTTACTACCCCAAGCTGGACAGTCTGACGTCATCGCGCGGGTGGCCGCCGCGGCAGGCCAACATGAAGTGGCAGGACCTGAACCGGCCGGTGAACGGCGTCAACGTTCGCGTCTCCGATATGGAGAGGTGGCGGAACAATGTACAGGAGGCTATAGCAACTGGGCTCGTTGTCTTGGTGAGTTTAGAACTTTAGATATTACTTTTTCAGTTTCATAATGGTAAGGGAATCGAGAGACCTGTCGTAGCGTAAATAAATAAATCATTTATTGTTCGTAGGTTCTTAGGTACTTATTGTCAAGGTTTGTTTTGTTATATGTATAAAGCATAAGGTGATAAGCACAATGTTATCAACTCCTGCCAGATTCGAATCAGCAACTGCTGGTTTTGTTCAACAAAAGCGGCGTAAGACTAGACAAAAAACCTGACCGACTAGACACTTGGCCTTTTGCCTGTCTAGCCAGCTAGCTATAGAGAGGAAGACTAAGCTATTAGTATTTATGATCTTTATTACCGTAGATCTACCTAACACCGTATTAGTAAGTAGGTACCTACCTACTTACTTAAGGCGATTAGAGTCCTCAATGACCTTGGGCGTTTGACCTTCACGCCGCGAGCAACACCCGCGCACCCCGCACCAAAAACTCCGATTTGACACCGATCAAAAATACACGGGCATAGGTAGAAACAGAATAGAAGCTCTTTCTTCATACATTACTGCCTATTATTTTAAACTTAAATTGATGAACCTTGATGTCGGTGTCATTTAACTCAGGCGTAAAGGTATTTAATAAAAATAACAAAATCCATGAACATTTTGTGCGGGATAAAATTTTATTTTATTTTTTGTAAATTTTCTAATGCTTTTGTCGGTTCAGTCGTTCTCGAAATTTGAACAAACCCGACTTTATTACAAGCTTTTATTTAGCTTGCAATTTATGATGTACCTATGTAGGTAATTACATAAATGTTTGTTCGGGTGGAATCTTGCAAGCTGAATTAGTTAGACCAACTTCCTGACGACAACTAGGCTAGATGACAAAATTTCAATTATTTGTCCGTCAGACAGATAATTAGAAAATATTAGACTCATATTTTTTATTTTCTTTCATAATTAAATAATAACAGTGCTACATCGAGTTGAAATGGCGCGATACGCCACGCTTGAGTAGAATTTTTACTCAAATGTGACGTCACGCGACATTTCAACTCAATATAATACTGTAATTATTCGATTATGGAAAAAAATAAAAAATATAGTCTTTTGAATTCTAAGGATCAAATGCATTTTGAAATCAAACAAGCCAAGTATTATTACTTAAGATTGTTTGTTATTAAATTAATTAAAAATGAAATAATACATAGATCCACCCGAAAAACATAACCCTCCTTCTAGCGCAGTCGGGTAAAAAGGTTATTCGATCAGAAGGGCCCCCTATTTATTACTTTCCTGAGGTTAGCCGTACTACATTCTTTTTTTCTTCTTACTTGCTACCTGTGACAAAAAGAGCAGGTTAGGATAGATGCCCCTAGGTGCATGGGATATGGCCCTAAGGGCATCTATACCCAAAAAAAATTAGGCAACTATCCTTTTAGCATAGGATAGGTGCCTTTTTTAATAAAAAATATAATAACACTAAAAATCGAATTAAACATAGCTATCCCGTATAATTTATAAGATAGTCTATCAAATTATATAAAAATCTGCTTCATTTTACAACTGACAAAAAATCTATCTATTATAAGATACTTACCAATATCATTTCGACGCTCGATAAGGTCTGGCCGTGGAAGATTTTTGCTCTCACTGGCTAAACGAACGCACTCTTTGATGGTTTGCGATTCGTAAAGTGGTACGGGGAGGTCCCTTTCTATTATACGTACTATAACTTTAGGCTAAGTTGCTTGTAACATAGTGTACTTAAAATCGCGGCACCTATCCCACTGGGGCATGTATCCTGGAATTACCCTAGTCTAATCTTTTCTAATTATCTGTCTGACGGACTAAATAGAATTTCGATTCATAACATTGTGTAAAAGCTGCGCA